>NC_056742.1:96009686-96042186 GCF_019279795.1 Protopterus annectens
TAATACAAACACACAAAACTAAGTACATCTTCAAATAATGAGGTTTAACCATCCTAATAGGAACAATTATTCCAAATAGACAGCTGCAAACACAACCCTTAACAAATCTACAACTGTGGTTATTCATGCAAAAAACACATTCTTGCCTGTACTTCTGCTTACACTAATTGGTGTCTTTTTTAATTCTTTTATTCCCCTCCCAGATGTGAAAAACAACTTGCATGCTTTCAGAAAACATTAACTTTTAGCCTTGAAGAAAGGGTGCTTTGGCTTTTTTGCCCTATAATCAGCTTGTTTCCATGGAAGCATAACAGAAAAAATGTAGTCCTGAGCTGCAGGCTTCTTAAGACAAGTTGAAACATTTATTGCTAAAGGAAAGTGTTTCATTATATTAGGTATGCTCTTGTTTACTTGTTTCCTCTTAAAACTTATTAGATTAAACCAAGGGGTCTTAATCCAGACATTCACCTGTGCAAAAGTAAATGTAAACATGTCAGCTCTATATATATTATGATCTGTGTAGTTGTGCACCCTGTCCCCACCACAGTAACCCAAGATTACAGCTTGTTAAGTTAAACGTCTAGTCTTTTTTTCTGTTTTTGCATTGTAATGCCTACATTAAAAAGAAAAAAGCATCTTTTTACTTAGTATCTTTATCACATACAAGAGCAACGAAAAGTGCTTTACTATAACGCATGCAATTTATATTGTGAAAAGTTTCACAGAAATACTGTTAAGAACAGAAATTGTTTTACTTACAGTAACCTTTTTCCTTTTTTTCCCTCCCCTTAGTGTTATTCCAGACATTAATGACATAAAGTAAGGAAAATGCCTTTCAGTTCCCCGCAAGTTTAGCAAATTCAACAAAAGCCCACTCTTTCTAATTTTTCTTATACAGCCATATTTCACAAATGCAACTGATGCTTTTAAGTCTCACATTTATTCACTAAGTGCCATGTTGCTGGTCTTGTTTCTTTTTATCTCCATCTCCCAACTGCAGACTCTGGTTCAATTCCAAGGTACTCCTGATTGTTATTGTACTTTTCTGTGTCTCTCAAGCAGTTTCATTTGGAACAGTGGGAAGACTTTCACTGTCAAAGTCTCTCTCTGTGCTTTATTATCAGAAAGATGAGAAGCAGAGCCCCCTTCTGCTTGATGGCTAACTTTTTGTTGAACAAACTTTTGTCTTTCCTCTTTATCCTATGTTGCATCAAAAATGACTTTGATCCTCTATGAAAAAATGTTCTTTAGACAGCTGGATACAGCAGCTTGAATCTTACACTTGCCGCTCAACATTTCCTAATTGTGGGAATAAATTTGTATCCAATGTCTTTTTTTCATCTGATTCAACATTTGGGTTGTTGAATCCATCCAGATCTGACCTTGGGACCTCATCCCAATGCTTTGAATCTGAGAGCTCTGACTCCTTCCCTACCCACAGTTCCCCTCTCTTGCCTGAATTACCACAGATCTTGTTTGCCCCTGGACCGGGAGCATGACCATAGTTCATGGTAAGTAAATGCTTTTTTCCCTCCTCCATTTAGTAAACTATTTAATAGATTTATGAATTAGTGTACATTTAGCATAGTATTAGAGATAACGTGTTCCCTTTAGGTACTTTTGTAGTTTTTCTTGTGTGTGTATTTGCATGTGTTTCTGTATAGTATAGTCAGATTTAGATTAGAGGATTTTCTTATTGAATAAATACTTTTATAGTCAGTGCAGGTATTTAGTTTTAATGTCCTCAGGTTTCAACAAGTGCTCTTCTTATGGACATAAAATACTGACCCCAAGACCCACACTCTTTGTGTATACAGCTTGGGGCTGTCTCATCTACAAGCTTTGTGTTTATCTCTGCAGCCTTCAGCACCTGAGCCCTTTAAGGACATAAAGAAAAGCTCATATTGCAAGGCCTTCTTTTTCCTCAGACAGGGCCCATAATGTCCTCAGACCTTAAGGTGTCTACTACTTTTCCTCCATCTGACAAGAAGAGAGATAAAGAGAAAAAGAAAGAGAGGAAGACCAAAGAGAAATCAAAGGTGTCTTAAGTATCTTCAGGAGAAAACCAAGAGAGGTCTTCCGACCACATATTTATTGTGGGTCCAGCACCAAAGGTACCTAGAGAGTTTGATCCGACTGTTTCTCAGATCCAGACTCCATCTCTGAAGTTGACCTTTTACAGAAAGTGCCTTTGAAGGCTGCATTAATAGCTTCTTCATCCAGATCTGGCTGATCTACTAGACATCTCACAGAGTTCGAAGTTGACCAAATGATAAGGATGTTTTTGAGCTTAAGATTCAGATGGGAGTCTTCCTGGCTCCATCCCCGAGAAAAGGATCTGGGATCAGCCCCTTCCACCCCAACTGTTCAGTCTTCTCAGCTTTCTACTCCATCCCCATTCTTGGAGGTGGTGTACATCGGATCCAGCTGTCCCATTTTACCCTGTCAGAGTCAACAGCGCTTGAGATTTTGGCTTCGACATCTTCCTTTACTGACTTGACTGTGATGATTTCAGATACAGCAGAGTCTCATAGCTAGAGCATCGGTGTCAGAGATCCAGCAGTAGAGTTGTCTCGGAGACTTTGAGCCTTCACTTCTGATCAGAGCCTTTGCACACAACAGCTCACTTCTGAGGTTCTTCTCTGAGTCTTCAGCCATTGGATTTGAGAGGGTTTTTGACTTTTCCAGTTTGGCTGGCTCTTCCTTAGTTTCACTGGTGCAGTCAGCTTTCAAGGCTCTGGAGAGGGCCTAGGCTGGACGAAGAAATCTGGTATGCTCACACTGCTTGGATCCATCTAGACTCCCTCTGAAGACTGTACCTCTTCCTATCATCCTGGTAGACAGGGACAGATGGATCCAATAGGCTTTGAAACTACTTGAACCTCGAGTCTCTCGTCCAGTTATGATGTCTCCCTTGGTAGTCCCAAGGCACATTCCTCAGAAAAAGAAGTGCAACAGGAAGCATATCGATTCCTCTTCTGAGTCTGTCACTGAAGACACAGACTTAGATGAGAGAGAAGGTTTTCTGAGATCCCCCTTGAAGACATCATAGAATTAATGATCCAACAAGGGGAATTGTCCACTGAAGCTCCTCCTTCTGATTAATCAGTGTTTCTTGAAGCCTTTGGGTCTGGTCCTTCAATGTTTTGGGTGGTACCGCCTCTAGCTACCCCCAAAGATAGGAAGTTCTGGGCCAAAGATCCCCCTGTAGATGCCATGGTGGTAACAGCAGCCACTAATAAGGAACTACCTGAGGAGAGTTCCTCTGTTCATCCCCTTAACAAGGAGTCTAGGGCTTTGGACAGATGGAAGAAATGGACTTGTACTTTAACCACTTTTTCCATTCATGTGCTGAACGCTATACCTCACTTAACATGTTTCTAGAAAGATTTGATTAAAGAACTCTCAAATTCCCTGATGAGTACCTTACCATTGGGTGTCCTAAAACATGTGGAGTCCCAGTTGTCTACCCTACAATCCACTTCAAATATAACCATAAGACTGCTTTCTAATGCAGCAGATGGTGAAACTGGTACTGGTATTATGATGTATCATCATGTATGGATGAGGCTTTGCTTTCGAACGTCTTTCATTAGCACTTCATATAGTGGTTCCAGTTTGTTTGGACCGAAGGTCAGGGGCACACTTAACAGAAGTTAACAGGATGGTAGGGCCTTATCTGCCACTGGAACCTTGTTTTCACCCTCAAAAAGAGCCTTGTCTAGGAATCTAAAGAGGGGAAAAATGCGGTTCAGAAAATCTCAAGCTTTTTACCAGGACACTGGAAGAATGGATAGTGCTGTTTCCTCACAGCAAAATATTGCCCGGTTCAATACTCTGCTGGGGTGCCTTCTGTGTGGAGTCTGCATATACTTCCTGTGTTTGCTTATCTTTTCTCCAGCCACTGTGGTTTCCTCCCACATTCCAAAGACATGCAGTAAGTTGATTGGACACTCAAAATTGGCCTTAGGTGTGAGTGCGTGACGTGGAGAACTACCATGGCAGGGATAGCCACCCAGCAGTGTAAACCTTGGCTCTAGATGATGTCACTGTCAAAGTGACACCCAGACCCCATGTGCAAAAATGGAAACAAAAGGGTTATGGATTGATGGACTTCTGGGGATAGGCCTCCCAGAGGCAGAGAAGAGGTGGAGGCAGTTCCATGTGACATCGCCCCATGGGCAGAGGCAGTTCGCAAAATCAAGGTTTCCATGGTCCATTCACAGACCTTTCCAGCATCTCTGAGCACTTGCCTGACTGCTGTACTCTGGAGGAAGTCAGGAAATGCTTCACCTTACCTTACCTCCTAGCCTGGTAAAACATAACTCAAGATTCATGGGGGCTAACGATGATTTCCAGTGGTTATACAATTCCCATTTTTTTCGAAACCCCAAGAATAAAACAAACGATTGCCAACATTCCACCCAGTCAGTTGGAATTTACAGCAACAGAGGTTCATAAGTTGCTAGTCAAAAGAATCATCCAACTGGTCCCTCAAGAACAGAATCCAGAGTCTACTCTAGGTTCTTTTTAGTTCCAGAAAAGACAGGGGGACCTTAGACCAATTTTCGATCTCAGAGAATTAAATCAATGTGCAAAGAGGTAAAACTTTGGATGGTCATGATGGTCCATTCTGCTTCTACTCAGAAACGATGATCGGATGTTCTCCATAAATCTTTAGAATGCCTACTGTCCAGTAAATTTCTCTGTTTCCGGCTGGGAGCCAGTCACTTACAATTCAGAGCATTGCCTTTTGGTCTCACCACAGCACCTCTTTGGTGTTCACCAAGATAATGGCAGCAGTGCTAGCCTTTCTCAGACTACAGGGGATCCATGTATTCCCATATCTGGATGTGTGACTATTAACTGTTACCTCCAGGGATCTACTTCTACCACATCAGTCATGCCTGCTAGAACTATCGTCCGCTCTGGGTATATCCATCAGCACCAAAAAGAGCAAATTACAGCATACTCAAGCCATAGATTTCATAGGCTGCCAGATAGACACTGTACTTCAAACAGCAAAGCTGCCCTAAACGCAGATTAGGTCACTCAGGTCAGTTACTCTTCAGGTAATAAGTTATCCTCACCCCCCCCAAGCTCGACTGATATTAAGACTACTATGTCTAATGGCTTCTTCCATAGTGATGACCCCCCCTTAGCCAGATATCACATGAGAGTTCTACAATGGACAGCAGATGCAGGGTGGTATCCAACGAGACGGAGCCCGAATAATGAAAAAATTCTTTCTTTACTCAATCCAATGATCAAAATGAAGTACAAATACACATAAAGTCACAGTTTAAAAATGATAAAACAACAAGTTAAGCGCTTTCGTCAGTACTGAGACTTCTTCAGAACAGTGAATTGCTGGCTGATAACTCCTTAAATACACACCCAGTCAATTAGTAAAATATTACCCCACATCATTTCCTTTCAATTAAGAAACATCACAGGAAGTGTAAGGTAGTAGTGAATACTCCCCCTGTTTGCAAGTACACAAAAAGTCAACTAACCAAATGTTAAATCAATAGTGTCACATTTAAAGAATGTTATAAGGCAAAAAATACCAATGACAATATAAATAAATCATAACATAAATAACTGTTTAAGTTTCAAAAGTGGTGCTATAGAAATTCTATCATTAAGACCTGGAGGGGAGTATGCATTCAGTCTGATCTGCCACTTTAACTCAATGTACTCCAAGTATTCCTCAACAGGTCTGCCCCTTTGTCCCAAATCAACTTGTTCAAGAATAAAAAAGCTAAAACTGTGATTACTTTGGTCATTAATATGCCTAAATAATGCATTCTTCATATTTTTCTGCTTGGTGTCATATAAATGTTGGTAGACTCTAAGTCTAAAAGCATTTTTTGTTTTCCCCACGTAATAACCTTGGCAGTTTTTACATACTGCAATATAAACACCCCCCTTAGTATAGCAAAACATTTTCTTTTTATTAGCAATGGATCCAAAATTCTTAAGATTAAATTTGTCTGTATCCATCATGAAAGGGCACTGGGGACATCTACCACATTTATACATGCCACCTCTAGTGAGATTAGGTTTGCCTTTTTCAAGTAGTCCTTTTATTGATGTACTCTTTTTATAAACTATAGTGGGTCTCTTACCTATCTTGTCCAAGACCCCAATATCATTATCAAAAACCTTCCAATATTTATGTATTATATATTTGATTTCTTCAAAATCTGCAGAATATGTGAGTGTCAATGCATGTGTAAAAATAGTATTATTGTGCCTCACATTATTGTGGCCATCCCTATTGCCCAATAGGGCTCTAAAGTGTCTAATGGTCCTCTTATTTATAACTTCCTGAATGATGTTTGATAGAAAAGGCATTGGATAACCTCTTCTCTGAAACATAATGGACAAATTGTCACATTCCTTGGTAAAGTCGTAAATGTCAGACACCATCCTGGCCAATCTAACACATTGGCCCTTGACCAGGGCCTTCTTCTGGTGCAAAGGATGTGCACCAGTAAAATGTAATAATGTGTTAGAGTAGGTTGGTTTCCTATATAGTTGGGAAATTAAACAGTTGTTCACATAATATTTCTTTATGGTAATGTCCAAATAATGAATATAATCTAGATCCTTGACCATAGTAAATCTCAAAAAACTGGTGGTACTGTTCATGTACGAAAAGAACCTATTCAAATCTTGTTCTGATTGATTCCAAAACAGGACAATATCATCAAGGTATCGCCCATACAATACCCATAAAGTCCTGAATTCGGAGTTAAAAATGTATTGATCTTCCCAATGTGCTAAGACAATGTTGGCGAAGATTGGTGCACAACATGCACCCATGGCAACTCCAAGCCTTTGTTTAAATAAATGTCCTTCAAATGTAATGAAATTGTTTTCCAAAACCATCTCCATATGAGTATGGATGGTCAAGATGGTGTCATGATTCAATGACGAATTACTGCATAGAAACTCATAAAACCAGTCCAGGCCTATATCATGTGGTATAACTGAAAACAGGTCACAGACGTCAATAGTCACCAGGATGAGGTTACTGTCATACATATTCTGATTGACTTTACCAAGGAAGTCCCATGAGTCCTTAATTATAGTAGTCCGATTATCAAGGACCCCCTTAGTCATACTGTCAATGTATTTTGCTATACTAAATGTTTTGGAGGCTTTAGCATCTACAATGGGTCTTAAAGGTGGACTGTGTATTGATTTGTGAATTTTTGGTATTCCAAATATGGTGGGAATCCTGGGATGTTTGGTTAAAATGTAGTTATGTGTGTCTAATGTGATTTATCCATTCAGTAAAAGTTGCTCCAATTCTAAGTCAATGTTACGATATGCTATGTTTAATTCATTTCGTGAGGTCTCAGTGTACACTTCACTATATAGTATGTCAAATATTCTACTATTGTAATCATCAGTATTCATAATAACCAGACCCCCACCCTTGTCCGGTTTCATAAGTCTTATATTAGTCTGATGTAAAATGTCACTCAAAATACCCTTCTCCTCTATTTTTAAATTGTCTATGGATGAGTCATTATGCCTATAACCCAATCGTGTTCTAATGTCGTTTTCACATAGAACCTCAAATATTTGTACCAAAGGGTGATTGGGAGTTGAAAGGTACTTGGTCTTCTAAGGTTTGAGCCACAAGTAAAATTACTATCAGGAAAAAATAAAGCTAGATTTAATTTCCTTGTAAATAGTTTTAACTGCACCATAACATCTACTATGTTGCCCTTGCTAGTAGGCAAAAAATTCATACCTTTGGATAGAAAATCGGCCCATTCCCTAGTGACAGTAAGACCACTGTAATTATAAATACTGAAGTCACCCAAATCATTAGTCACAATTGAAAGAATCACATTCTCAGTCTCAGTATGTGATGGGCTTCTTATCTCCGGTAGTTGTTCCACCCCCCCTCCCCCTCCGTGGTGCAGATTGAGGACTGTAATAATTCGACCTCGTCTGTCTTTGGTTGATTAGCTTCTCCGATCTCCTGAGGGGGGCTTGTTCTAAAGGGATTTCCTCTCCTTCCTTATCATCTTGTGTCTCACAAGCTTGCCCTAACGTATAAGTACTGTGATTACCAGTCATTTGATTAAATTGCCCTCTTGGGGGGGTCTGGATAAGCCACACCCTTCTCATAATCCATTTTGTCCCTACATAACTTCCTTTCCTTTCAAATCATTGATTTCGTTATAGACAGTATCAAACACAGCATTAAAAACATTTTTCTTAGATTCAAACAGCAAGTCATTTTTAATGTTGACATCTACCTGATTAATTTCTCTTAACAATAATGCCATTTTCTTATTGTTAGCCACAATAAGAATACGTAACAATTCACAGCCTTGTCTGTTAAAAAATCCCAAAAGTTCTTTGTAAAGATGTGAATCCTTTTCCAACCCGGTTGGATATTTCCACATTCGTAGTCCTTTAGGGACTTGCTCCCTCTTAATACATTCAGTTAGGTAGTCATTTTCTAACTGAATTTTCTTATATTTGAATAACAAAGTTTTAAACATGTGGATTTGTTGAACTAGTGTACCCAGGTCAGAATTCACATTCTCGTTCCTACAATTTAAACCGAGATCAGTTTTTAACCAATGTTCTATGGAAATGTTAACATAGTCCACTTCACGAAGCTTATGCATATTCAAGCCTTGAGTGCCAGACGCACCAATGGTAGTGGAATACGTCACTTCCTTATTCACATTACCCTGGCAATTATTTCCTTGTCCCGGAGGAATGGAAGAACAAGAACTAGACTGTCAAGTGTCCAAAGGTCTCTTTCTCAAGCCAGCATTGTCCCTGATAATATTGTCGACCTTGGCTGACAGTTCAGCAACAGTCTTGGTAAGAAGCTTCACAGATGTCAAGACACTTTGTAAATTGGCACCATCAATGCTGGTCACCTGGCCACTTGCATCCATAACAAAACACCGACAAACTCAGTAAGCAGAATAAAAACTAGAATGAACAGCAGATGCAAGGTGGTATCCAACGAGACGGAGCCCGAATAATGAAAAAATTCTTTCTTTACTCAATCCAATGATCAAAATGAAGTACAAATGCACATAAAGTCACAGTTTAAAAATGATAAAACAACAAGTTAAGCGCTTTCGTCAATACTCAGACTTCTTCAGAACAGTGAATTGCTGGCTGATAACTCCTTAAATACACACCCAGTCAATTAGTAAAATATTACCCCACATCATTTCCTTTCAATTAAGAAACATCACAGGAAGTGTAAGGTAGTAGTGAATACTCCCCCTGTTTGCAAGTACACAAAAGTCAACTAACCAAATGTTAACTCAATAGTGTCACATGTAAAGAATGTTATAAGGCAAAAATACCAATGACAATATAAATAAATCATAACATAAATAACTGTTTAAGTTTCAAAAGTGGTGCTATAGAAATTCTATCATTAAGACCTGGAGGGGAGTATGCATTCAGTCTGATCTGCCACTTTAACTCAATGTACTCCAAATATTCCTCAACAGGTCCGCCCCTTTGTCCCAAATCAACTTGTTCAAGAATAAAAAAACTAAAACTGTGATTACTTTGGTCATTAATATGCCTAAATAATGCATTCTTCATATTTTTCTGCTTGATGTCATATAAATGTTGGTAGACTCTAAGTCCAAAAGCATTTTTTGTTTTCCCCACATAATAACCTTGGCAGTTTTTACATACTGCAATATAAACACCCCCCTTAGTATAGCAAAACATTTTCTTTTTATTAGTAATGGATCCAAAATTCTTAAGATTAAATTTTCTGTATCCATCATGAAAGGCCACTGGGGACATCTACCACAGTTATACGTGCCACCTCTACTGAGATTAGGTTTGCCTTTTTCAAGTAGTCCTTTTATTGATGTACTCTTTTATAAACTATAGTGGGTCTCTTACCTATCTTGTCCAAGACCCCAATATCATTATCAAAAACCTTCCAATATTTATGTATTATATATTTGATTTCTTCAAAATCTGCAGAATATGTGAGTGTCAATGCATGTGTAAAAATAGTATTATTGTGCCTCACATTATTGTGATGTTATTATATATTATATAGTGATGACCCCCCCTTAGCCAGATATCACATGAGAGTTCTACAATGGACATTAGCTGTGCAGTGGTCGCAGAGAATTCATCCCCTTCACTACAAAATTTGACGCACATAGATCTGTAAGAACTGTATCCAGTGGTGGATTTTGTTCGACTCAGTCACTCTGGGCAGACGCTTCTCTCCTCCAATACCCAAAGCCACAGTCACCCCTGACACCTTTCTTCTTGGTGGGGGGAACATTTTGAAGGGAGAACAGTCCAAGGAACGTGGTCCCTGTTAGAGGCCAACCTTCACATCAGTGTCTTTGAGTTAAGAGCAGTCCTCTTCATGTTGCAGGCAAGGATGTGATTTCCATACATTCAGACAACTCGTCAATAGTTTGGTACATCAGCAATCAAGGCAGAACCAGATCATACCTTCTTTGCTGAGAGCCACAAGAGTCTGGCAATGGATGATGTCTTTGAATTGCTTTTTAGTAGCAAAGCATATACCTGGGACGTCAACATCCTAGCAGACAATCTGAGCAGAATTATATTACTGCTTCATGAGTGGTCTCTTAATGTATCAGTGACAACAAATATCTTCAGCCACTGGGGCCAGCCCTGCTGTGACCTCTTTGCTTCACACCTAAACAACAACTGCATAACTTATTTTACCCTCAACCCTCCACAGGGTCAGTCACCAAAGGATGCTATAGTCCATCCTTGTCATCCATGTCTCCTTTATGCCTTCCTCCATTCCTTTTATCTCCAAGTTCATCTTGAAAGCAATGGAGTACAAGCCCAAAATAATTCTCATTGCCCCCTTTTGACCTCGATAGGCATGGTTCTCGTTTTTTGGCCTCACTTAGTGCACCAACCATGGGTGCTGGAGCCCTTCCCTGGTCTTGTCACACACTCCTATTGGGAAGCTTCTACTGGTCCTGCAGACACTAAAACTAACCACATGGTTTCTGCAGTTCTAACACTTGCCAGAGATGCCAGGCTTTCTTCACCAGTAGTAGAATCATATCACCTTCTCAAAGGATTTCTAAAAAAACTTACAAGAGCAAATGGAAACGCTTTCCCATCTGGTCATCTGATAATGGTCTAGATCCTTTTTCTGCACCACTTCCAAAAAACCTAGAATTCCTTTTGGAACTTTCATGTCCAGGCTATGCCATTCTGCAATTAAAGTACAGTTGGCAGTCATTTCAAACTTTCATGTAGGATACAACAACACTACCATTGCTTCTCTCAAAATCTCTAGGAATTTTTAAAAGGTACCTTCTTATTAAAGCCTCCAGTTTGTGATCCAGTCCCTTCCTCAGTTATCACCATTTTGTTACAGCCCTTAACTAAGAAATCTTTTGAACCTGCAGCATCCTCAGATATGAAATTTCTGTCCTAGAAGACTGCAATTTCAGTTGCCATTACCTCTGCCAAAAGAGTATCAGAACTTCAGGCACTTTTATGTAATGCAGCCTTCCTATTCTTTCATAGAGGGTCATTGAGAAAAAAAACCCTTCCTTTCTTCCAAAAGTGGCATCTGAATCTTGGGAGTGCTATGAGCTGGCCGACTTTAGGGATTCCCTGTGAACCACTCTGTCGGAGATGCTGGGTGAGTAGATTGGATTGACTGGGGAGATGATTTTCTGAGCTATGTTACAGAATCAGAATTGCCTAGATATAGTAAAGCCTTGCTGAGCCTAATTTTGGTGGTTGCCAAAAAAGAAATTACTAGAAAATCAAAATCAAAGTCTAGACCAACTTTACTAGAAGTAGTGAATATAGTAACAGAGATAAAACAATTGGAATTGGGATCTTTAGAAAAGGGATTGAGCAAATTACATAGAAAAAATGGGAATTATGGGAACAATATATGCAGAGAAGGAATGAGATTTGAGGCAGGATTTGAATGAGCCATATAATGCTTAACTGACAGTGACTGGATAGATTATAAATGATGTATAATGTTTGCAACTATAGTTTCATTGGTGTCTGTGATGTATAGTGTTTGCAACTAAAGTGGTGTCAATGTTTGTTTTTCATTTATATAAATATAAGATTGCCTGTGTCATACGTGATAATTTAATAAAGATGTTTATTGAAAAAAAAGTGGCTTCTAAATCAAATATAAATCAATGTACCAGTTTACATTCCCAATTTCTCAAATAAAGGGGAACGTATTACATACATTAAATGTGCATAGGCAACTCAGGTTTTACCTCCACTGTACCAAAACCTTCAGAAAATCAGGCCCAATTGTTCATTTACTTCTCCAAGAAAAAGTTTGGTCAATCTGTTTCTGAAGTTGCACTTTCAAGATGGTTATCAAGTTGCATTTCCTTTGTCTGTGATTCACTAAGTAAGCTTCCACAATCAAAGCCTAATGTGCATTCTACAAGAACAATGGCTATCTCTACAGTCTTTGTTAGATGAGTTCCTATAAGTGACATATGTGCAGCAGCAGCTTGGTCCTAAACTCATACCTTTGTACCGCAGTATAAATTAGATGTACAGTCCAAGATGCACACATCATTTGGTTCTGCCATTCTTAGGAATATCCTTCCTTGGGTCCATCCATACAATATCAGATAAGAAAGTTGCATACTCATCATAATGATAGAGCCGTGTTGTCTTCTGTTCATCTGGGTCATCTCCCCTCCCTCTCTCCTTCCCCCTACCAAATTGTCATTCTACTTCTAGAGATCGGCCAGATCTCCTTTGGGCCCTAATTCTTTATTCCTATTACACCTTATAGTGTTTATTCGTATCCTCCTTGTCCTGCTAGGTAAATGGATATATGTTTTTTTCATATTTACTCATAATGACTTTTTATCAGGCAGCAAACTCAATCTGAGGTAATTCAGGCAGAAGAAGGGAATTTTGGGTGGGGGGGAGTCAGAGCTGAGGTGCTGAGGTCATATCCAGATGGATCTGACAGCTGACATGTTGAATCAGATGAAAATATGACAACATGGATCTATTGTTGTGGTGAACACACAACTTTCATTTTTCTTCTGCCTGGTGTACAGTGAATAATCATTTTCTACAAGCACTCCACAGTCTCAAACTTTTAATACTTTGCCCTTTTGCCACAGTTTTGTGAAGATCAACTCTTTTTGCAGGCAGGTTTGCATCTTTACTTATGCAGGTCTTGACTGCTTTCTCACAGCCAGATTTGGAGCATACACACAGTGTGCCCTTTCATTTAACTGTTCCTGCTGTGGAATACCAGTATGTTTGCTTATTAGTGCCTTTGTAAAATTAATACAGTCTGCTCGTTCTAGTTTCTGGTACAGCAGAAAATCTCATATTTTCCGTATGTGTCTTGTCCTCTAATTCTACCATTTTTTGAAACATCTGTTCATGAGCAGTGTCATACTCAGCCAGCCTTTTCATTTCAACCTCTAATTTTTGTAGTTTTATCAGCTCATCTGAATATCTGTTTAAAGCATCTTCCAATTTTTCCAGCCTTTTGTTATTTGAGTTGATATACTCCTTCAATGTTTCATTTATTTTAATCAGAAATTAGCACATTTGACTTATTTTTCCTCTAGATTACTTGAAGACATCTCTTGCACCAAAGCTGGAACTTGAACTGCTTTTTGCTGAACAGCTGTAGAATTCTTCCCAGTCAGTGTTTTCTCTTCACCCTTTTGAGTTGATTTTATTTCAGGCTGTCTTACTTTCTGATTTGACAGCATCCATGCAGTGTACTTACTAGCTAGTAACTGAATTTACTAAAAATGACAGAGTTCCTCACCCTTGTCTTTCAGTTTCTTTTTCCACATTGGGAGAGCTGAAGTTAAGCTGTTGATCAGTGTGCAGTCATCTTGGAAAGTTCCTGAAAGCTCCTGGTTTCTTGATTTATTTCCTCCTCCCTTCTTTGTTTCTTGGCTGTTTTAATCTACCAAATAGCAGAGGCTACTGCAACATTGATGTAATGTTGAGCTTAGTATAACTGTGTAAGTAAACCTACCATAACAGTAGATATTGTAGTAGATCCCCTCCTTTCCTCCCTTCTCCTTCTTATGGTGTTTGTTTTGTATTGCCAGGATGGTATGTGCATACCCTTGTGTATATAGTTCCCCTTCTGTTACAATTTCTAGCATTTTTCCCTTCTGAGCTATTGCCTCCCTTTTTTGGAACAAGAAAGAGTTAAGTCTTTTATGGTCTGTCTTTTTATTTGGCGCTTCTCTCAAGCTCCTGACACAATGCATGGAGGCCATCCTTTAGCTTTGAAAAGCTGGTTGGTGGCCGCGGAGTAGGACCCAAATAGATTTGGCTACTGCCGCAGTACTGTTTTAGAACATATGATGTCCTCCTTTGTCATTGTTGCAGTATTCATAACATGTGTGATCTTCTGCCAAAGATAGCCCAGTGTCAGGCGAGTATAACAAAGTCTTTACATCTTCCCAGTATCATATGTATGCTCCCCACATAGCGCATGAAAGTGATGTATTGCACAGTCAATAGTTGGAAATTTTTTGCTGCCAGTCCAAATGCAACAGTTGATCATTTGTCTGAACGCCCTTCACTGTGCTGGTTTCTGTCGAGCCTTTTACAGATAAGTGTCCCAGTGGGGTTCCTTCCTTTCCTTCTTTTCTTTGTGAACTCAAGGTTCATGTCATCCAGGAAAGGAAAATGTCAGTGTGGGAGGCAGATTCCCCATGAAGATCATCACGAGACTGACATGTTCATTCTGCTTAGGTGCTTCACACAGTCATACTCAGTGTACCATTTGTCAGACTGTTGTTCCCCAAAAGCTCTACAGCCATCTGTCTTTATCCAGTTACCTTCAGAACCACCATGGCTGAATCCATCTGTCCTGAGTTGCAGATGGCTCTTAAAAAGAAGACCAAAAAGTTTCAGTCTTACTCTGCTGCTGTTTGGTCTCCACCAGATGTCTCTCTTGAGGTGGATGAAACCATGGAGAACATCCAGTGTCGACACCAGTTTTCTCTGTTGCAACCCTGTTGGAACCTGGCATGGAACTTGCTTCTTGCATGTCCTCTGAGGCTATGCAAACATCCATCACCAATGTTGATGGGGAACCATAGCTGATCATTTCTGAAAGGTCTAGGGGAATTCCCAGATTCTTGTTAGGGAAGAGGTTTAGGCATGGCTCCAAGCCCCCTATGTTTGTCAAAACTGATGACCCATTAAAGAAGAAGCAGAAAACTAAACCTATTTCTCCCATTGCTAATGATCTTCAGAGGGAATGGCAGGACTTTACCCAGGATTTGTTCAGTGCCCTGATGGCCTTGAGGCTTCCTCAGGGATCATCTGTTCTTGCTTTTCCTTGGTCATCTACTCCAGCCAGAAGGACTAGGGAATCGGATTCTTCAGATGAGGTGGATTCAAGAGATAAATCTTTGGCCTACTCCTAACCAATTACCTCACCTTTTTCCTCTGAGGAATTGTCCTTTGGGGACACAGTGGCTTGCATGATGGAACATTTTAAGTGGGATTGCTCCTTGGTCGCTGACATTCATAAGAGGTACTATCAGCTGTTAAAAATGGGTTCTTCTGAATCTTCTGTTGTTTCTCCTGTGTTTTGGTTGCCTTGTTGGATACATTTGCAGCTGCTTGTTTGGATCCTGATTACCAGTTTCAGGCTCCTAACTACCCTGTCTGTTTTTATAAGGTGTCTAAGGTCTTTATTTAACTTTACAAGTATTATTCTTCAGACTCTGCTGTGGTCTCTTTTTCTGCTGACAAGCCATCTAATCCTTTACCTCTTACAAACGTCTGTCTTCTGATAAAGACAGTCGGTCTATGAAGAGGCTTGAGAAAAACATTTGTACTTGTGCTACTCTGGCCTTCAGGGTAATAAATTATCAAACCCATATGACCAGGATTTTGGCCCTTTGTTTCAGCTTTGTGGGGGGAGGTCAGACTTTCCTGACTCTGAAGTTAAGTCCACTGCCCTGTCCTTATTGAGTTCTACTTCACAGGTAGCCCTTTATTCTGTCAAATGTAGTTATGATGCAGCTGATGTATCTTCATGAGTTGCTGCTTCGGGTTCAGTTACTATGAGGTGCTCTTAACTTCATTTTCAGACCTGATGAAATTAAAGCCAAGTTCCTAGATGCTCCTTTAGACAATCATAATCTTTCTGATACAGCTGCTGCTGACTTGTTTAAGACTCTACAATGCAAAGGTAAAGTTATGCAGGATCCTAAACAAATTTTTGTTTCTCTTATCAAATTTTAGAGAAACTGTCTTTCATAGTCTGCCTTTTTTCGTAGGCAATCTCATCAGCCTTATAAAAGGAAAAGGGTTCCTAAACTCATGTTCTCTGATAAACCTACCCAGACATTTAATGCTCAAAAGCCATATTTCAGGACAAATTTGCTTCCATCTAACATATTTTCCCCCCTCCCCTCGGCCTAGTCCCCCCTTTCTCTCAGGCTTTCACTGTCTGGCAGCAGATTACTTCAGACTCTTGATTTTGTCTGTTATCAGTCACGGTTATTTTATAGTATAGAAATCCTTTCCCCTTCTTCTCTGGTCTTTGTCAACCTTCTCCATACTAACTTCCTCATTTTTCTATGATTCTGCAGCATCTATTGGATCAGTGCAATGTCCAACCATTCCGGAATCCCAAAGAGGAGCAGGATTTTACTCCAGAGTGTTCTTGATTCCCAGAAAAGAGGTGTTATGGAGACCTGTCCTAGATCTCTCCTTTCTCAATACTTTTCTAAAGGTTCCCTCCAGACTCTGTTTCCTCTCATGCTTCCACAGGACTTTCTGGTCTCTGTAGACTTAAAGGATGCCTATCTTCATATTCCCATTCACCCTCTCTTTGGAAAGTTTTTGTGTTTCTCTGTTTTTTTACTTGTCATTTTCAGTTCTGTGCTTTGCTATTTGGTCTTTCTACAGCCCCAAGGGTATTTACCAAATGTCTGGCCCCTGTCATAGCCTTTTGCAGGCTTTGGGGAATCCAGATATTTCCATATCTGCATGACCTGCTTCTTTAGGTTCCCTCTCAACTGAAGCTTCTACAGGATCTGATCTTCACTAGGCTCCTTCTGTGCAGTCTGGAATTTACCATCATTCTCAGGAAGGTAGTGCCGGCATCTTCTCAAGACCACATTTTTCTGGGTTGCAAAATCCAAACCATTCCAAGGTTGGCTTCTCTTTCTTTTCCCAGGGTTCCATTTGTGACAGCCTACATCCAGTCTCTACGTCCGTTTCTCCCTTTCCTGCAAGGGAATTTCTCAGAGCCTTGGGGTTCATGGCATTTACCATTCCCATGCTTCCCTTTGCCAAGCTTTATATGAGGAAGCTTCAGTGGTACCTAAAGACGGTTTGCCTCCAGCATTACCGCTCTCTGGAATTTGCATGGTCTCAAACTAGAGTTTCAGTGGTAGAGTTAGCAAATATCCATCAATGCAGGCCTGCCTTTTCAGATACTCACCCTTAGTAAAGAACTCTTCACAGACACTTCTAGGATGGGGAGTCTGCAACAATCTAAAGGTTCAGGTTCCATGTCAGAGGTCAGCCAGATCAACATAAAAGAGATGAGGACATTCATTCTTGCTCTTCAGGCCTTCCATTCTCTTTGGTCGCCAGGCCCTTTAAAGGTTTTTGCAGACACTACAGTCATGTGGTACATCAACAGAATTATCTTTGTTGCAAAATATTCCTTCAGGCCCGGAATGTGGCTACCTCCCATCAGGTAACCCTTCAGATGCTCAATATCCCTTCAGTGCTTAACATTGTGGTAGACTCCCTGAGCAAGTCCAGAAAACAATCTCACAAATGGATGCTTCAGAGAAAGATGTTTCTGGACATAGTACTTTGGTTTGGTACTCCTCATATGGATCTTTTTCCTCCCCTCAGAACAGGCAACATCCTTGCTTCTTTTCCAGAGTTCCACGTCCTTTGACTTGGAAGATGGACACCATGTCCTTTTTTGGGAAGGGCATTTTTCTATATGATTACCATTTACTTACGGTGCTTTCTAGGGTCTTGCACAAGATTAGAAGCTTGCTGGTGAGTCTGCTTGGCCAGACAGCAGTGGTTCTCCCTTCTCTTTCATCTGGCCAGAGGCAATCATCAGAAGTTACCTCACTGGATAGATTTTTTGGTCTTGCATTCACCTTCACTTATCCACTCTTCAGTTGATACTGTTGATGATAGGCTTTTGATCCCATTTAGATGCTAGTTTTCTGAAGGCATGTTTAAGGTTCCACAGGAGGCCAGAAAAAACACTACCAGAAAATTATATGTGGCTAAGTGGAAGAGATTTTTGTTTAGTGTCTCAAGCAATATTCAGTATTAATATTCAGTATTCATTTGTCAAAGCTCACTTGTCAGCAATGTCTGCTTCACTGTACTTGAACCCACCATTGGCTTTTTGTTTTGAGGTCAAAGAATTCCTTAAAGGCATCCTTCATATCAGGCCCAACTTGTTCCTCCCTCTTGGGACCTTAATTTCTTACTTGAGAAATGGACTCTGGCTCCTTTTGAGCCTGCTTCTTCTTCCTCTTTGAAACACTGCATCTGGAAGACTGTTTTATTAGTTGCTGTTGCTCTGATGGCAATTCCTCCCTTTTTGTCTTTTCATAGGAACAGGGTATCTCTGTGTACTAAACCTTATTTTATACCAAAGGTGGTCAATGAGTTGTCTCTTAACCAGCCTTTCCAGCTTCCTACCCCACAATCTGCTAGTGAGAAGGTTCTTCCAGCCTTAGATCTGCATAGACAGCTCAGGTTTTTGGATAAGACAGAGGCGATCTGCAAATCTGAGCAGCTTTTTGTTTCTTTTCATACCAAGACATTGGGTTTGGTGGTTTCTAAACAAGCCATCTCCTCCTGGATTTTGAAGGCCATTTCTTTTTGTTATCCTTTTCATTGTGCAAGACATGGAGGGAAGGCAGAGACCATCATACTGCATCCCATAGTGCTTTGACCACAGCTCTGTGTTTCTGTGTGGGACACAAGGAGAATCTTGAGTTTTGCCATATGCTGCAGGCCTAAAAGGACATCCTAAATCTATCTTCCTACCCCCCCCCCTTCTGTTTGAGCTCATTCTACAAGGGCAATAGCCTCTTCTGACACTATTTTCAAAGGTTTGGATATTAGATCCATCCTTGAAACTGCTACTTGGTTTTCTGTTCCCACTTCTACTAAACATTACATGTTGGATGTCATTTCTAGAGCCAGGGCTATCCTTTTTTGGTTTTTGGAGGGCTCCTCTGTGCCTTCCTCCTCCCATCCTTTACAGTAACTTTGATAATCTCCCACATGTTATGAGTACTGCAGCAGTGAAAAGGAAAGACATAGTACATTGTATAAGATCTTACCATAGCAGTAGATGTCCTTCCTTATCACTGTTACAGTATTCAGTCCCTGCCTCATGCCCCCTTTTCTCTGTTGGGTGTACACTGTTGGCTGAGGGGTCTTTTGCTTTTCTTGTCCAATTCCACTTTTCTTCTGCATGCACATGTCCTTCTTTATACTGGGTTTGCTTTAGATGTTCTTCATGTTTCACTGTTGCAGTCATCACATCTGGGTTATCCCTGCCAGGGTAGCCCTCAGCTTCCCAGAATACCAGAGGCTTAGTATTTTTGCATCAGTTGCTGTCGCTTCAGGACTGATGTCAGGTCATCAGTGGTATTAAAGTAAAGCAGTCAACGCCATTACATCAGTCTTTCTTGCCATGGACCCCAAAGCAAATGCAGTTTGCACAAGTGGAGGTCGGCCTCTATCTGAGTTTCATCTTCTGAATTGAAGCTGAAGTCTTCTAAAGCTAAGTACCCCATTGGGGATCCTTTTTTCTTGCACTAACCGATGTCAGAAAAAGTTAACAATTGTCTCGCCTGTGGAAAGCAAATACCACACTGAGACTTTCATTCTTACTATGTCACTTGCTTAGGCCCAGACCACGGCGTCCCCTGCTGTTGCTTTTTTGCTTTGTTCAATGCCAGAACAATACGTAGTCAGGCCCTTATTATAGCTAGATATTTTCACTTACAGTCCTCAAATTCCGATATGGCTTCGGTAAGCCATCTGTCAAGAGATGATCTGAAAAAAACATAAGGATAAAGACAGAGACAGACTGCACAGGTACAAACCTACCGACAACGCTTCCTTTAAGCTAGTAGTCAGTTCTCCAGTTCTCAGTGAAGCGCTTTCAACAAAGCCCCTGATGCCCACCTCTGTGGATTCCAAAAGAAAAAGAGATCTGTCCCTAGTAGTTTTGTCTGAACAGGAGTCTGATGACTCTGATACATCTGCATATAAAGACATGCAACCCCTCTCTGCTTATGAGGATTCTGATGCAGAGGACTCCATCCATTTAGCATCTCCTCAGAGGACTTTTCCTTTGGGGAAACCCTTCATACCTTAAGGGAGCATTTCCAATGGGCTATCCTTAGTCTAAAAAGAGACTCTGGAATTCTTAGATCTTCCACAGCACAGATCCCTGGCCATTCCCCCATTCCTGGATGTTGTGGACAGTGTTTTTCTAGAATCCAGTTTGACTCCTGACACCCTCCTTCCTGCACCCGGAAAACCTGACAGATATTACAGAGTCCCCGACTTGCTCAAATTTCTTTTTAAAAATCCTACCGCTGACCCTGAGGTAATTTCTCAAGGGCCTAAAGGAATTATAGCAACCTCTGCTAAGAATCCCACCCCCTCAGATAGGGATTCCCAAGCACTAGACAGATGGGGTAAAAAAGTATACACCTCTGCCCCTCTTGCTATCAGAGCACTAAATTGCCAGTTCCATATACTAAAATTTCAACAACATACCATGGAACTCCTCAAACAAAAAGTGTCTTCCTCTCCTGCTTGTGCAGAATCTAAAGAGTTACAAGAGTTAATGCATTCTGCAAGTGAAGTAACTAAACACACCTTGCACTGTGGTTTTGATGCCCTAGAAGCTTCTTGCAGGGCAGCAGTCACCGGTTCTGTTGTTAGAAGGCATGCATGGCTTAAGGAACAGCCCTTGCCAGACCATGTTAAATCTAAATTGTTGAATGCACTCTTGCACAAAGACAACTTATTTGGCACTAAGGCAGATGAGGTCTTAAAAAAGGTGGAAGAAAAAGCTAAATCTATGCAGACAGTTAAGGATTTCTTACAGGTACAGTGACCCAGGTTCAGCAGGCATTGCTCCTCCAAGCACTGGTCCTTTCCTGCTCCCACCAAGTCAGCTCAGCCCAGACCCCATGGAAGTAGGCCCCCCCCCAGACAGCAGCCACAGGGAATGCAGAGATCATAACGGTGGAATTCCTCCACTTTGAAAACAGGGAGTTCTAAGCCACCCCCTCATGGTAAGAACTCAATGACTTTCCTCCCCCACCCCCTCCCTCTGTCCACCTTCACTTACCCCTAGGAGGAAAACTGTCTTTTCACGCAAGCACCTGGGCCACCATTACCAATGACCGCTGGGTCCTCAACATAGTGCCCTGGGGATACAAATTTTCTTTCCACACACTTCCAACTCCAAAAAGGTTCCCAGAGCTACCTTCAAACCCGTGGGCAGAGGCACAAAAGCAAGTCCCTTTCCCTGCTCTCTATGAGAGCAATAGAGCACGTTCCTGCAGAACAGAAAGGCCAAGGTTTCTACTCCAGACTTTTTCTGGTACCCAGAAAAGAGAGCACCTGGCTCCCCATCCTAGAGTTATCCATTCTAAACACTTTCCTGGTGATACCAAAATTCAAAATGCTCACCCTCCAGCAACTGCTGCCCATGCTCTCCACGGATGCTTGGCTAGCCACCCTAGACCTAAAAGTGGCCTACCTCCACATTCATATCAGGAAGTCATGCAGGAAATATCTACATTTCAGGACAGGCTTTCTGCACTTTCAGTTCTCTGAACTTCCCTTTGGCTTATCTACTGCTCCCAGAGTTTTCACAAAATGTCTGGCTCCAGCCATTGCCTTTTGCAGACAAAGAAATATCCAAATTTACCCATACTTGGACGACTGCCATATTCAGGCAGACAGTCAGGAAAAGCTGCTCAAGCACCTGGCCTTGGTAAAGTCCCTACTGACCTCCCTGGGGTACACAGTCAACGAAAAGAAATCCAAACAAGTACCCACCCAAAGGATTATATACATGGGAGCAAGCCTGGACATAGCATCCCAGATGGCATTCCTTACTCCAGAGAAGCAAACTTACCTGACAGCCTACTTTTCTCAACTAGCCACCAGACCCCAGTTATCTGCAAGGAAAATCCTGCAAGCTCTGGGGTTCATGGCATCTTGCTTTCTACTCATTCCATATGCCAGACTGCATATGAGTAAACTTCAGTGGTACCTAAAAAGCCTTTGGTGTCAACGCTCACAAGACCTGGAAACTCTTATACCCATGATACTTTGCCTCAGAAAATATTTTCGTTGATGGGCAGCAGCATGCTCCCACAACAAGGGATTACCTTTCTCACCAACCCCCCCCCCCCCCCCACACACACACACCGCCCAGACCCTCACCACAGATGCATCAGACTATGCCTGGGGTGCACACCTGGATGACAGGTGCATACAGGACTACTGGAGCCCACAGCAAATCCATCTGCACATCAACCAGGACTCACTGCACAAGGGCAGCCTCCACCTCTGCAGCTTTCCTCAGAGGAGTCTCCACCAGGAACATCCTGGAGGCTTCCACCTGGACATCTGTTCACACTTTCACCAAACATTACCACCTACCTATCTTCTCCAAATCCAGGGCAGGGTTTGCCAATGCAGTCTTGCAGGGCAGCCTAGCCAGCCCCTAGTCTCCTTGACTGCCTCCACCCTTTTCCTCAGTTTTGGGAATCAACCCAAATGTGATGACTGCAACAATGAAACACGAAGAACACAGTACAGTTGTGCACACTTACCATAAATGTAGCTGTTCGAGTGTGTTCACTGTTGCAGTCCTGGTTTCCCTCCACCCCCTCTTCTTTCTTCTCTCTCCTTACAAGGGACATTTACTTTCCACTGGTGGGATTCTTCCACCAGAACCTTGCACCCACTCAGGGGCTCCTGACAGGGCAAGAAAAACTTATGTAAGGGCCTCGGCTGCCTTACTTTATACTACTGACGACCTGACGTCAGTCCTGAAGAGACAGCAACCAATGCATAAATGCTAAGTCTCTGGTATTCGGGCTTGCCAAAGTCTATCCTGGCAGGGATATCCCAAATGTGATAACTGCAACAGTGAATACACTCAAACATCTACATTTATGGTAAGCGTAGACAAGTGTACTTTCTTCTGGGTCACTCCAGTTCTAAGTATTGAGTGTGCAAACATTATTTTTATTCCCTATTCCTGTGTGGGAAGCATACATATGGCATATGATGCTGGGAAGCTCTAAAGGCTTTGGTATACTGCTCAAACTTTGGGCTGTCCTTGGCAGGATATCCCACATGTTATGAATACTGGAACAGTGAAAAGAAGGACCTCAACTGTTGTGGTAAGATCGTACATAACTGTATTATGTCTTTGCTTATCACTGCTACAGTATTCATACTTACGCAATTGTACTTAGCTCAAAAATCAGGGACAAAGTCAAACATAATGGTGGTAGAAAGACCCAAAATTAGAGATAATTTTTTTTAAAAATATTACTCTGATTCACTTAAAGGGTTCATAAAAATAACAGATTTTTTTTTTTTGACTACTGACTTCAGGTCCTAACTGCGGTGGTGGTGCTGCGGTAGTGTTGTCCCCTCGCAGTTAAGACATTGCCCGTTCGATTCTCAGTTAGAGCGTCTTCTGTGTGGTGACATGCGTGAACGGGTGTTCCTTCGTTGAAGGTTGTGTGTTAGGCCCGGCAAGCCAGCACGTAAAACTCTACTGCCAATCATTAGCGGACCGGAGTTCTGCTGTGGCGACCCCTAACTGGGAAAAGCCGAAAGACACAAACAAACTGACTTCAGGTCCTACCTTCCCCTTTATTCTGGATATTTACAAGACCCATCCCTAGACACTCACTCATATGACTCACACCAGGAGTGTCTCCCTTCTGAGAAAGCCCCTCCCCATGCACAGCCCCAATGAATGCGAGACTTTTCAAGGCAAATTAAGTGATACCATCATACTCTGTCCTGTGGTGATTTTTTTCCACAGCTGTATGTCCCTGTGTGAGCCATGAGGAAAATCTAGAGCGTCTGCCATGCTCCAAGCCTTATAGGACATCTTTAAGTCTACCCCCCTCCCTCCAACAGCACTATGTCAATTTTCTGAGCTGCAGCCTCTGCTAGATCTGCAGTAGAGAGATACAGGCATGTCTCTCCCATCAGGATAAACATGTCTGTCTTCCCTGCTATAGCACCATCATTTGCTAGAAGCAGTAATCACACTCGGGCTGCTTGAGTTGTATTCAGGGCTTTATCTCTGTGTGCCACTAAGCTGGCTAATAGAGCAACAGTTTTGCATTAGTAGTGCATTTTTTTGAACATTACAAAGCATGAAAGTCTAATGTCTCATGTTATTCATTGACTGTAATCCAAAGTGATTTACCAGAAAGTCAGAAGTTTATGATGGGCAGAGCAAAATTATGAGACAAAAATCAGGGACAGCAGAGAGGTATGCTGCATGCTGTACTAAAGGTCGTGTTTGCACTTCAATATGTTTATTGTCTGTGGAACAATGTAATTTGTAATAATTTTAATATATGGCCAATATTTTTTTCTCTCTCTCTTTTCTCACACAGGATGTTTAGTCGGAATACAGTAGCCCAACTTTGGTATTTTGTAAAATGCATCTACTTTGCTTTGTCTGCCTATCAGATCCGCTGTGGCTATCCAACACGAGTTCTGGGCAACTTTCTGACCAAAAAGTACAACCACTTAAATCTCTTCTTGTTTCAGGGGTAAGAAAATTTAAGATTTGCTTCTGTGATTTTTCATCCTGTACCAAAATGACATTGCATCTTTGACATCATTTACTGTACGTTTCCTAGCCAATAATTGTGAATAAAAGTATATGTTATGTAAACATAAAGTATGTGAGATATTTACGGCTACTTGCAGACACAGTAGAATTTTATGTCAGAAATGAACTCTGTTTTGGATTCGTCTGAAGCAGAGTTGAATGCAAGGTCAACTCTTCCAGCTTTTTTAACAGTATGTATCACCATTTTCCAGAGCAGCTACTGGAATTCCTAAAAGTGTGCAACTGATGCACAGTGTTATAATGTACACAGACCAGGGCTTAGTTATGACTTGAAGTGAAACCAGAGCTATGCCTTAGCTTTGTCTTGGATCTAATTAAGTGCATTCGTGGCTTCTCAACTTACATATATAGCAGTATTTTGAATTTTGGATGCACACTTACTGGAATGTGCTAAGGTAACCAAAAGTACATCATTGTCTCCTAGAATTTGTGTAGTCCTTTTAAGTCAACAGTTTTGCTAATGAGAAAAAAAAAACTGTGATGGTGGGCTGTCCACTGATCATCTGGAACTTAGCAAAGCAATAATTACGCATAGTAAGTAAAGTAGCGATTTGTTTTATTTGTTCAATTAAATGCATTTCTTCTGTATTTAGACAACCTAAACTTGCTTATGAATGCCATGAATTCATTACGTGAGATCATGTATTTAGATTAGTGGGCAGCGCAGTGGTGCAGCAGTTAATGTTGTCGCCTCACAGCAAGAGGTTCTCCAGTTCGATTCTCGGCTGGGGTGCCTTCTGTGTGGAGTTTGCATGTTTTCCCTGCGTTCGCGTGGGTTTCCTCCGGGTACTCCAGTTTCCTCCCACATTCTAAAGACATGCTTCTGGAGCATTTCTCCCCAGGCCTCTGCTGAAAACAGGATCTGTGGAACCTAGTCGGACTTTCCCGGTCAACAAATGTTAAATAAAATAAATAAATAAATAAAAATAAATAAATACAAAATGTTAAACAGCAATGATTTCTGCCTTTGAAGTGCTTAGTAGCACTACAAGCTTAGACCAAGGCAGAATGTGATCATCGGTGTTGTGTGGGTGAGAGTGAGACTGCTTTGTAACCATCCACCCATCATAAAAGTTCAAAAGTGATATTTTTTGAATGGCTGTGTCAGTATTTGACATTTTGATATGAAAAGGTTAACAAAAAATGTGTCAGTAGTCCAGCCTCCTCATTTTCAAGCCTTTTTTATTTATTTATTTTTTAATTAAGGCATAAAGAATGGCAATTTTTTTCATGTTTCTATTGATGTCCTTCCATTTCACTGTTGCAGTATTCTTTACAGTGGGGATTCCCTGCCAAGGCGGCCCAACATCTGGCTAGTATACTAAAGCCATTAGATTGCTAAGGGTATGCAATACTTCACACATATTCTCCCTGTGCACAGCATAGGGCATAACGATGATGTCCGGAAGTACCATCCTCAGAACTTCTTTGCCACCAGTCCAAACACCATCTTCAATCATTGGTCTGAACGCTTGCTTCACCAAGCTATTTTCAGATAAGTGCCCCACTGGAGGTTGTTATCTTTTTTTCCTTTTGATTTTGTTGCTTGTGGTGTTCATATCATCCAGAAAGGGTAAATGCCAGTGTGGGAGACAGATTCCCATTAAAGATTGTCACAAGCAGTGCTTATTTTGTCTAGGTGCTTCCCACAACCATGCATCCTGTTCTACTTGCCAGACTTCCATCCTGAAGACTCTGCGTAATCAGCTTTCCTGTTTGGCTGTATATTTAGGAAATCAATGTCTGACGCTTTTGGCAAAAATGCCATGGAAGGAACTTCACTGAGTGAGGGTCAGCCATCTGCGAAGAAGAAGGCTAAGAAAGCTAGGTCCAATTCTTCAGCTGTGCTTCTCCTGCCAGAGATCTTTCTTGAGGCTAGCACAAGCCCATAAGATCGCCTGGCTCCTTTGTTGGATTCCTGTGCCGCACATCCCTGGAGACCTTGCAGAAGTCTGCTTCGAATGTTCAAGGGGAACTATGGCTGATTATTACTGAAGGGCCTAGGGGTGTTCCTCAGATTTTGATTAGGAAGGAGGTACCATCTACCATTATTGAGTGCCGTACAGAGTCTGAGCCTTCTAAGTTTTATAAGGCTGATGAGGGGGTTGGAGATTGGCATAATGGTTAAGGTGTCTGCCTTACAAACATAAGGTGCAGGGTTTGATTCTGACATGGGGTAATTGGCTAGGCTTAAAATGGCCCACAAGGGCACTTAGCCTAGTACTAATCTATGAACCTAAAAGTCAGAGGTAATGATAAATTAATCTATGAACCTTTGTCCCTTTAAAGAAGAAACAAAAACACTGAACATATTTCCCCTGCTCCTAAGGACCCTCAGAGTGAATGGCAGAATTTCACTCAAGGTTTGTTTAATGATCTTATGTTTGAAGCCTCCTCAAGGGATTTCTGTCCCAGCTCCCCCTTTGTCTTTTATTCCTCTTAAGTGACCTAGGGAGCAAGGTGCCTCTGAAGAGGAGGATTCAGATGAGGAATCTCTTGCTTATTCTTCCCAGATTCCTTCTCTCTCAGACTGTGGTTCAGAGTAAGAGGAGTCTACTAGTAATGATTCGCCTTTTGAGGAGATTTCCTTTGGGGGCACAATTTCCAGAATGATGGAATTTTTCAAATGGGATTGTGCCCAGGTGTCTGAGGTTCAGAAAAGGTATTACAAGCTTCTACAAATGGAATCTCCTAGGCCTTCTGTTGTTCCTCCTCTTTTGGCTGGTTTGTTGGATGCCTTTTTTACTGTGTCTGAGTCTCCTAATTCCCATCTCCTGCTCCCAAAAAGCCTGGAAGGTTTTATAAGGTGCCAGAGAATTTCAATTTCCTTTATAAGTGCCCCTCTACTGACCCTTCTGTGTTGTCTGTGGCATCCAACAAGCTGTCAAAGGTGCTGCCTTTTTGCAAACCTGGTGGAAGGACTGGGTAAGAAGGGGTATATACTGCAGCTACCCTTGTTTCAGGGCTGTAAATTATTAGACTCGTATGACTCTGTATATTTTAGCTGTTCTCTCTCTGGCTTGTAAGGTTATTTCTGACTTTCCTGATTCTATGGAGAAGACTTCTGCTCTTTCCTTGTTAGGGACTTCTTCCCAGGTAGCTTGCCATTCTGTTAAATGCAGTTATGATTCAACAGATGCTTCTTCTAGGGCTGCTGCTTTTGCTTCTGTGCTGAGGATATATTCCTGGCTTTGGCTTCAATCGTTGCCTGATGATATTAACGCTAAGTTGATGGATGCTCCTCTGGGGATAACAAGCATTTATTTGGTGCTGCTGCTGCAGAATTGTTTAAGTCCCTACAGGAAAAGGTTAAGGCCTTACAAGAACTAAAACATATTTTTGTTCCTCCTGTACCTAAATCATAAGGAATTACCCTAATAAGCTGACCTGTGTTCATAGGCAGTCTCGCCCTCCCCCAAAGGTAAGAAGGGTGGTAAAAGGACTTCTCCTGCTAAGGCCACCCAGACTCCTTTAGCTCAGAAATCTTTTCTTGGCAAAACAGGTGCTGTCTGACTATTTTGTTCTTCTCAGCCACATTACTCTTTCTTTTCATCTTTCCCTGTCCCTTCCTGTTTGATTAAAGATTACTTAAGATTCCTGGGCTCTTTCCATCATTTGCAAATGGTTCTACATGGTCTTGCAATCCCCCCCCCCCCTTTCTTGGGCAGTGCTCAACCCCCTTAGGAACAGTTAGCTTTTTTCCCAGAGGTGCATCAGGGAACTATTCAGGAAGTTGCAGTTTTTCAAATTGGGAAGGGCTTTTATTCCAGAATGTTCTTGGTCCACAGGAAAGAGGGCACTTGGAGACCCAGTCTGGATATCTGTCACCTAAAGACCTTCTTGAAGGTCCCTTCCTTTCGGATGTTGTCCCTTCAGACTTTTTCTCTGCTGCTTCCTCAGGCTTTTCCAATTTCTCTGGACCTCAAGGATGCTTATCTTCATATCCCTCTTCATTCCTTTTTCAGGCAGTTTTTATGTTTCTCTGTTGCTTCCTGCCATTGTATATTCACCAAATGCTTTCGCTCCTGTGATTGCTTTTTGCAGGCTAATGGGTTATGGGTCTTTCCCTACCTAGACTACCTGCTATTTCAGGTTTCCTCTCCAGAGATTCTACTGCAGCATCTTCACTTTGCCATTTCTCTCCTGCAAAGCCTTGGGGTAGCTATAAATTTCCAAAAGTCCTTCCTGACTCCTTCACAGGATCATGTTTTCCTGGGTTGCAGGATCCAGACTGTTCCAATGTTGGCATCCCTGCCTCCTCCCAAGGCCTTAACTCTCATTGCCTTCTTTCAATTCCTTCTTCCTCTGGTCTTAGTCACAGCCAGGGAATTTATGACAGCTCTGGGTTTCATGGCCTCCACCATCCCTATGCTTCTCTATTAGCCAAACTCCACATGAGAAAGCTTCAGTGGTTTCTAAAGTCAGTTTGGCTTCAGCACTCTCATCCTCTAGATTTTCTAAGCCCTCTACTTCCATGCCTCAAGCTGGAACTTTATTGGTAGATTCAGCAATTGTCACTCAATCCAGGGCTTCCTTTTCAACCTCCACTCCCCTCTCAGGAGCTGTTCACAGATTCTTCAGACATGGAATGGGGGGCTTCCTTTGGCTCTGTAAAAGTAAAGGGCCTCTGGTCACTTCAACAAAGAAAGACCACATCATTGTCAAGAGATGAGAGTTTTTATTTTGGCTCTTCAGGCATTTCATCCTCTTTTCACCCCAGGGCTAATCAAGGTAGTTACAGACAATGCCACTGTGATGTGGTATGTCAACAAGCAAGGTGAGACAAGATCTTGTCTGCTTTGCAGTTTAGCACTTCAAGTGTGGGAACTAGCTATCCAGTATTACGTGACACTTCAGACAGTTTACAATCCCTCAGGTCAGAACGTTGTGACAGACTCCATGGGCAGGTCCATATCACAATCCCACAAGTGGATGCTTCACAGGGATGTGTTTCTGGACATTCTCCACAAGTAAGGTACTCCTAAAGTAGATGTATTTGCCTCCCCCCTGAGCAGACAGCTTCCTCTTTTTGTCCTCTGGCCTGGAAGGTGGACTCTTTTTTTCCTGGAAGGGGATGTTTCTTTATGCCTTCTCTCCCCTTCCTTCCATTCCAAAAATCCTGTTCAGGATAAAGCAGGATGCTCCCAGAATGTTGCTTGTTACTCTCTCTTGGCCCAGACAGCATTAGTTCCCTCCTCTTCTGCATTTAGCCAAGGGCAGTCATCACAAGTTACCTCACAGGGTGGTCCTACTCACACAAGTCAAAGGATCTGTCATCCAGCCCCACCTGTCCACTCTTCAACTGACTCTGTGGGTGATAGGATTTTGATTCTGTATAGCCACTTTTTTTCTGTGGACATGCTTTGGGTCTTGCAGTAGGTCAGGAAACCCACTACTAGGAAATCCTACTTTTTCTGTTTGGTGTCTTTCTCATAACAATCCACTTTCTGTGGATATTCCTCTAGTTGTGTCTTATTTGTGTGAACTTCTTAATATCTGTTGGCATATTCTTCTATTTAGGCCCACTTGCCATCTATTTCTTCTTGTCTGCCTTTAGCACCTCCTTTAGCCTCTAGATTTGAAGCTAAACAGTTTCTTAAAAGAGTCCTTCATATTAGACCTCCCAGGGAGTCTGTCTCTCCTTCCTGGGATCTTAATTTTGTTTTGGAGAAACTGACCCAGGCTCCTTTTTAGTCTGCATCTTCAGCTTCCTTGCAGCATTGTTCTTGGAAGACTGTTTTTCTGCTGGCCCTTACTTCTGCCAGATTGGTGTCTGGGCTTCAAGCCCTTATGGCTTTTCCTCCTTTTTTAAATTTTCCATAAGGACAGGGTTGTCCCATCATACTAATGCTTCTTTTATGCCCAAGGTGGTGAATGAGTTGGCTCTTAATCAGTCTATTCTTTTGCCTACTTTTTTCCCCTTCTCCGCAATCTGCTAGTGAGAAGGTTTTTGCACACTTTGGATGTGCATAGACAACTCAGATTTTACTTAGATAAGACAGAAGTTTTTGCAGATATGATCAGCTTTTTGTTTACTTTCATCCTATTTCTTTAGGATTGGCTGTTTCCAAGCAATCCGTTTCCTCTTGGATTTCTAAAGCCCTTTCTTTTTTTTTTTTTCTTTTCATGGCAAGAGCTGTCCTCCTCCTGTTAAGTCTCAGTCTACTAAGGCTGTGGTTTTTCTGGTGCTTTTTTCAAAGGTTTATATATTAACTCTATTCTTGAGGCAGATATCTGGACTTCTTTGTATACTTTTACCAAGCAATATAAGTTGGATGTGATATCCAAGTCTAGAGATGGTTTTCCTAGGGCCATTCTTCAGGGTTCCTAGATGGCTCTGCTGGTTCTTCCTTTTCTTCCCACTCTTCTTCCTGAGTTTTTGCACTATCCCAATTGTAAGGAATACTGCAACAGTGGAATGGAAGGACATAGTACATTTTTGTAAAATCTTATCATAAAAGTAGCTGTCCTTTTCTTCACTGTTGGGTTCCTTCCCCTTCTGGATGTGCTTCTTTACCTCTCTAATCCTTGAATTCGTGTTCCTTCTGGGCTTTCAGTTCTGAGGATGGTACCGCTGGACGTCACCTTTATGCCCTACACTGTGAGCTGGGACCATGTGTGTGACATACGGAGTGCCATTTGCAACCTAAAGACTTTGGTATACCGGCCGGACATTGGACTGCCCTTGGCAGGGGATCTCTAGTATAAGGAATACTACAACAGTGAAGAGAAGGACATCCACAGTTACGGTAAGATGTTACACAACTGTACTTTCTCCAGTTGTTTACTGGATACATGTTATAGCACATTGAGGTGTTTGAGCGAATATGACATCTATTTAAAAAACACTTGTCTACAAAAATGTGCCTTCCAAATTTTCATTATTGTAGCTAATTACACAGGAATAAGAAGGATAGGCCATTCTAGACTTCCGTTTGACAAACGACTTGATAGTAGGTGGAATGCAGAAGTCCAGGAAATCATCAAAAGAAAGGAGTGCAGGAAAAAGTGGGAGATAGAAAAGACTGACCAGGCTAGGAAGGAATATTGATTGACTAAAAAGCTAAGAAAGGAGTTACAATAGCAAACAACAGGGCATGAGGGACACTCCACCAGCTTCTGGAAAATGACTCAATAAGTGGTACAAAGAAACTCTTTATCAGGTTGCAAGGCAAAGGCATTAAGATAAAGGAGTTAATCTGATTCCATTCATAAGTGATGCCAGCAACAACCTGCTCATCAGTCCACAAGACATCAAAGGCAGATGGGAGGAGTATTTCTAGCAGCTTCTGACTGAAACCAACATAAGCTATAATGCCCCGGAAACCACATTCGATGAGAGAAGAAGAGGAGCCCACTCTAGAACAAGTAAGAATAGCACTAAGGAAAATTAAGTCAAGGAAAGCAGCAGGCTTAGATGAGGTCACAGCAGGTATGATAAGGATGCTGGGTGAGCTGGGGTGAAATGGCTCCTGAAGGTACTAGTAGCATTCTGGAGAAAAAGTGGCATCTCAGATGAATGGAGAATAA